>NC_057812.1:674370685-674385219 GCF_018294505.1 Triticum aestivum
GCCACAGAAATGTTGACGTGTGGATGCCTATTGGTCCTGGTTGGTGCCACCAACCGGGACCAAAGGGTCTCCTGTCTGGGCTCCGCGCACAGGCCACGTGGAGGCCCATCGGTCCTGGTTCTGGATTAAACCGGGACTAAAGGGGGAGGCATTAGTACCGACCCTTTAGTCCCAGTTTAGGAACCGGGACAAAAGGCCCTTACGAACCGGGACAACAGGCCCTTTTTCTACCAGTGAAGTTTGGGGCCACAGGTACTCAAGAGTAGTATGTAGCATCAACATCGATGTGACCAACAGGTGATGATATGACAAACTAGTCTGAAGAGTGAAACACCAGTTTTACCCAGCCGATGCTAACATGCAAAAAAATGGTATTTTGGGTACACTAGCTCGTGGAGCCACTTCCTCCCTCTGGAACAAGGGTCCTGCCAAACAGCTTGATTCCTTCTTGGGCTGTCGATGCTACCGGAGGCACAGTATCGGAGAGCCTGCGTCTCTTTGCATCACGGCTTCCTTCGGGTTCAACTTGCCACTTGTTGACAGCAGTTGCAGCAGGTGCTGAGGATGTGGAGCCGTCCCAATCAACCTGAACATGGACAAAGACAAATGTAGTGGCAGGATAAGACACTCCTGAACAAATTCAGTGAACAGTCGCAACAGAGCAGCCAGAATGGCCCCTATCCCATCAATCACTAGTTCATCACAGAGGATTTCTGACAAGGAATTACGGCGGTTACCTGGAGACTGCGCCTTGTAGTAGCCCCTGGTACGACTGCACCGATGGTGCCTCTTGCAATCACGCCGGACGCCGAGCCCTGTTGCTGAACATGCACCACCTCGTCCTTGGGTAGAAGGCGAACCGGCATGTCCACCTCCCAGTCTCTCTCGGCAGCGGCATCCACCACCGCTCGCGGCACAACGAACGATTCCACGCCGCGGCCTGGGTAGTACGTGACGGTACAGGCGCTCCCTTGGATGGCCAGCTGCGACGCCTGTGCCACCTCTTGACCTCCCCAGTCCCTGTTCACCGGCGTGGCGCGACGTAGGTCGACGAGGATCCGGCCGTCGGGGCAGCGGACGAACACAATGATGTCGCGCACGTTGACACCCTTCTCGCGCACAAGATTCTTCCAGTACCTTGACAGAGAACGCATCGTGCCCCGATGCGCATGCTCCATGTTCCACGAGTTGCCGCTGATGTCGTGCAGCAGCAGGTCCTGCTTGTCCCCCCCGGCCTGGAGCGGCGGGAACAGCAGCTCGCACTCCTTGGGCACGTGAAGATAGGACCTTGCCCTCTCGGCCTGCGGTATCAGCTTGGCGTACAAGACAAACCTGCCCGGCGCGGGGATGTTGATGGCCGCAGGCGGAGGGTTGTGGTGGGGGCGCAGGGTTCCTCGCCATCTGTGAAGTACTCGACGGCCGTGACCTCGCAAGGGACGCCGTGGGCGTGGCCCTCCGGCGCGGCGGGGAGATGCGGCCACTGCTCGGCATGGCCCCGAGCGAAGTAGAAGACCTCTGTGCCCGGCGGTGGGAGACGAGAGAGCGCGACCACGGATGAGACCCAGCGGCCGTCGACGGCGATTTGCGCGGCCATCGGTTGAAGCTGGGTGGACGACGGTCGGGTGCGCGGAGCAAATGAGTCTATGCTGCCTCACAAACGCAGAGAAACAGCTGCTTTCTCTTTTCGGCTCAGACCGGCCAGGCATGCGATTTTACAGAACAGCCCCCGCTGGCGCTGGCGCTGACAGACACAACCGGAAGCCTCTCGAACGATCTGGAAATGCGATTTGAACTGCTCCTCTATTTACTCATTTGTATTTTACTAATAAAGCTAATCCATTTACTCTTGTGCTAGTTACGTACTACTCCCTCTGTAAACTAATATAAAAACATTTAGATCATTACTTTAATATTCTAAACGCTTTTATATTAGTTTCCGGAGGGAGTACTTGTAAATCTTAGCCACCATGTTTACTAAGTTAACAGCACATCTTGACCGTCCAATTTATCTTATTTCGTTGCACAGCCACAAACAAAACGCCAGAAGCAAACAATTACCCAACGGTCACTACTTGTGGGTGGCATTTTTGTAGAAAACGCTCGCAGGCAAGGGGAAGGGACACCCATCTTAGCTACAGCTATAGTAGACGACTAAGACAAGAGTAGAGATGCTTGTGCACCGATAAAAAGGTGCCCCCGGCGCTTGCTTTGGGATTTGAGCCAAGTAAAATTGGAATAACTTAGTTGTCGATAAGCATCTATGTACCGGGAGTAAATTGCTCAAAACTATGATACGTGTGGCTAGAGTGCCATTGAGGTTTTGACAAGAATAACAAAACTATGATATGTGTGGCTAGAGTAACAAATTGCCATTGAGGTTTTGACAAGAATAACAAAAGCCGCATGCTGGTGAAATAGTAGCTTCTCGAGAGACTGCCTCTATGGCGACTTCTGGCGATGGTCCGGTGAGTGGCATGATGCCAACTCCTCCCTTCCTATGATCTCCTCTTTCCAGCTCCAAATGAATCGTTGATCTCCTATCTCCGCCTTCCCTTTTCCATGTTCTCTCAATCTGGTAACCTCTTAGTGATCTAGACCATGTTCCCCTTTTGCTATGGGTCCTCTTTCTTTTCAGTTGATTTGTCTGGATCCCTCACTATCAGTGTTCCTCATCTGGTTCTTCTCCTCTTCCTTTTGTTGTTTGTTGATCTCTAGCATATCTGCTTTCATAGGTGTATTCCCCATCCCTCGTTGGTCCTGCTTGCCACTGGTCCTCCCGATTCCTTCTATTCAAGGCTATCTTCCCTTTCCTACAACCCTCCTGGCGGCACTTCAATTCAGGCCCTTCTATCATAGGTAGGTAGACGAAGTGTGACCTAGTGCTTAAGGGCCCTCGAGCTTGTTAGTTATCAAGTCTCCACCCTGTAGCTGCCGATTGCTTTATCCCTTCCTCTGTTTCGCGGGTACCTGGTGGGCGTCCTCATCTAAGACAGCTATCCCAAGTAGCATCTTGTCTCTGCTGGTAATCTATTGTCGGTTGAAACAAGCTCAATGAAATTCATAGCCTGGAATTGCATAGGCAAGGGCAAGGGCACGAAGATGGTGTACCTTGACAATCTGATGAGATCGACGAAAGCTCGGGTAACCTTTATCTTAGAAATAAAATCTGAAGAAGTTAATTCTGGTGATTTAGTTAATCGGTTTGATATTGTTCAGAGGGTTGTTGTGCCGGCCAGGGGAAAATCTGGTGGTCCTTGGTTAATGTGGACAGATGAGGCAATATGATGATTTTCATATGATCCTAGCCTAAGTAGTTAATGTAGTTACTAAGATAGCCTTCTCCCTAGTATGTATGTATGGGGATCCGTATCATCGCTATACTAGTTAGATCTAGGATCGTGTTGCCTCTTTTGTGTATGATAATCGAGGCAAACCTACTCTTTGTATAGGAGATCTTAATGAGCTTCTCTATGATTTTGATAAAACACTACAAAAAATACACTTCTGTGATGATACGTGTTTGTCACAGTAGGTCACGTTTTCTGTCATGCATGTACATCCATGACAAATTTATGACAGAATCAAGATAGTCATATCTGTGCTGTCGTAGAAGTGTTCCATGACATTACCAAAATTATCATCACGGAAGTGTCCACTTCCATGACGATAAATCGCGCGTCACAGAAGTGCTTTCGTCAAGGGTGATCGACACGTGGCATCCACCATAACGGAACGCCGTTAAGCTACCGGGTCCGGTTTTGGATCCGATAACCCGTTAACAGCACCGACCAATGGGGATTTTCCACGTGTAAAATCATCATTGTCTTGAGGAAACACGTGTCGGCTCACCGTTGGGACAGATGTCATCCACTCATTGGACCCAAAGCGCCTATGATACGTCGACACGCGGCACGACCCAACAGAGGCCCATTCCTGTGAAAAGGCCGGCCCGTTTCACTTGGTCAAAAGGTGGCGGGCCGGCCCACGACAAGCCTGTTAACGGTCTGTTCGCATATAGCCCATTTACAGCCCGCTAACCCAGGGCCCGTTTACGGCCCATCCGAATTAGGCCCAGTAGCGTCACCTGGGCCGTCCAATACAATTCCAGCCCGTTTTAACTTCCGGCCCATGTATGGCCCATGACGTATTCCGGCCCATATGAGTCCCTATGTAACTTTTGGCCCATTAATGGCCCATGACGTATTCCGGCCCATATGAGTCCCTATGTAATTCTTGGCCCATTTTTATGGCCCGTGGTGAAACCGGCCCGTAATGAATAGTGTATCGCTTTATACCCATTAGCGGCCCATTATTCCATTGGGTTGTTTCCAGCCCGTGTTACCTTTCGGCCTTCTGAGGGCCCATTTATTCTTGGGCTCATTCCAGCATTCGGTTACTTACGGCCCGTTACTGGCCTTTTCTGCTTGTGGCCAAATTCAGCCCGTGGATACAGTCGGCCCGTTTGTGGCCCGTTAATCTGTTGGGCCAATTTTATAGCATCATCAAATACAGCCTATTAACGGCCCGTTATGGTCAGCCCATAAAATGTACGATTTCCACTCTAGCCCATTTACGACCCCTTATACGGCCCGTACAAGGCCCATAGATGAGACGGCCTGTAGAAGGCCCATGGATCCTACGAGACGTAGAAGGCCCATTGACCCGACGGCCCATAGAAGGCCCATTGATCCGACGGCCCATAGAAGGCCCATGGATTCGCTGGCCCATAGAAGGCCCATGGATCCGACAGCCGATAGAAGGCCCACGGATCCGACCGCCCATAGAAGGCCCACGAATCTGACGGCCATAGAAGGCCATGGATCGTCCGTCCCGTAGATGGCCCATGGATCGTACGGCCTGTGGAGGGCCATGGTCACTACAACGTTTGGGCGAGTTGGCCCCCGTTTTAACGATATAGCATATTCAAAGAATTATCCTACTCTATACTATCACCTCTAAAAAACATACACTATACAATAAAGAGACTAAGGCATAAAAACGTAGAATAATCCTACACTATACAATAAAGAAATTACAGCCGATTATACCCACTGGGCATTATGGTTCGGCACCAGTGATAATAAAGCATACACAAACAGCAAATTACATACACTGGGCAAATACAGCTCATACATCATGGACGCGCATCAACATAACTTACCATTTGAACTATAATCTCTTCAGAAAATAGGATTGGCCGGATTTAGATAGCACAAATTTCAGTCTGCTAAATCTCTAATTCCTTCGTTGTTACCTCATTGTCTTGTTTCATTTTTTGACTCCTGCATCTAATACCTGCATGTCCAGTCTCAACTTGTTGATTGTACATTCAGAATCATGTACATGTTGTCTTGCCACCTCTAGTTGATGCTCGAGAACATCAACACATTCCAATTCCAATCCATAATCATTCGGTAACGGCCATGCCGCACTGCTCGCAGATCTTTGTGTTGATGTCACTTCATCCTGAAATGTTTCTGTAAGTACACATGACTAGGGCAAAAATATAGTTACAATAGTGAAGCGAGCAAGACAGACTATTTTGTACATGGCAAAACAGGACTAACAATAATGTTACATGTCATGAAGCATAAGCAGGTGATATTTTAAAAATTATAAAAAAGGTAGTCTGTGCAGCCTGCATACAGAAATCTCTCTTAGCTCACCGGAGGAGCATGATGTTGGGGCCCAATCTAAAACACAGACAAGTTACAAATTTAGACAGCACTTTGCGTAGAAGTAAGCAAGCAGTTGGCCATTCTGTAGCTCAATTAAAGTCTTAGGGAGCATAATGAACATCAGATGATTTCATACAAACATACTACAACAAACAAAACTATGCAATCATTAGCCTAGTATAAACTAGATTGCGAGCCTCATTCAATAATAGTTGGTTAATAGACTTCAAAGCTTCAGGCACACTTCGGCAGAGTAATTAAATGGTAAGGCCTTTAATTATGTCAACTAATAGTTATACAAGTACCCAACATCAGGCATCATTCTTTGGGCATCTCATTAACGGAGGACAAATAAAGCAATTGAAAAGAGCAAATTAACTATGCCTGAAACAAACAAGGAATTGAACTATTGAGTTGGATACAGTGACTTACCTTAACAGGTTGAAGAGGCTCAGTGCAGCTCCTACTTCTCTTGCAAGGCTCCTTCCTAACATCTTGTACTTGGAAATCCTCAATCTTATCATCATTGCACCCCCTCTGCAAGGTGACACAAACTAGTTACTCGTCTCCTTGGAAGATAAATATGCATACTTTCCAGTCTGTGAACACAAAAGGATGAGATTATAACAAAACAACACCACATAATGAAACATGCCGCATCTCTTGCACTTGCACACAATGAAATGAGAATTTACTATGTCTGCACTATGTAAAAACTAGGCATACCTTCAAACTGGATCTCCAGGTACTCTTGGAGAGCCTACTTTAGTGTACAGCCAAACCTTTATGTCACCTATGAGTTAGAAAGGGCCCCACTACAGCAGCCCTTAGGGTTTAAATCGTTGACAAGCTCTGTTAGAGTGTTAGGTCAAGAACAACAAGTAATCAAAGCAAACAGTCCTAGTATGGCTGGCTGATGCAAACAAGCAATTGAATAGATGTGTGAGCAAATCTGAAATATCAAGAAAAGAAGCAAATAAGGAGGCTTAAAGACCATCACTTGACTGACTAGATTTAAGGGGCATTTAAACATCATGTGCAATGTATGAACTAACATAAACATTGCATATTCTAGATTCTACAATGGAATGCACATGTATTAGGTTATGTCATGTATGATGATGCCTAAATGTACACTATAGCAGGCAGAAGTGATTCATCATTGCACGCACAATTGAATTGCAGGTTAAGGGCTAGTTCTATTCCGCCTTTTCAGGGCTTATTGTCAAAATAAGCCATAAAAGATGTAAAGAAGTCATTTTTGAGTTATGGGCTTGGGCTTAACTAATTTCGCTTTGGAGGGGGGTGTTTCGGGTAGAACCTCACTAAAAATTGAAGGGAAGGGGAATAGTGAAATGACTCTGTTGTCTGCCTATATTACACTCAAAATGCAACTAGTGACGCCTGCGTCACACCTCACCCTCAAGTAAAAACAAACACGCAAGCGTTCATTGCCCTGCCCGCTTGCATCTCCTCTTCCCTTTCCCTCTACCTCGATCCCCTGCCTGCAGCACTAGGGTTCCTCCAGCAAGCCGTCGCCACTGGTCCCATCTGGCCTGGTCCTCGACGATGCTCTTTCCAGCTAGGCTACATGGCCGGCGGGTAGGGGCAAATCTCCCTGGCTGCTCCTCCCTCTGGTGCCGCCCCTTATTCTCATGGTCTCTAGCAGCTGCTCCACTGTGGTTCGTCCAACGCACTACTCCGGTAGGCACTGCACAACTACGGCTGATGCCACACTGCGGCAGAAGTGTCAGGACCCCGATTCCAAGTCACATCGATCTAGCCGGTAACACCTCATATCACATTGCGGCCTCATGCACGGTATCCCAAGGGTGTCGCCTTACCATGGCCCGGGACCGTTTGCGCCTTTTGGCTCACGTATATGATAGTGTCGCTAGCATCCATATGACAGAGAACCCAGGCCGACATGGCTAGTCGTGAACCCAAAGTGGCACAGACCTATGGAGACAGGCATACATGAATCACATCGAGCATGTCGGTCATCAGCGAGTGAATCCGGGCTGTAGCACTGGGCTAACAGGACTCCGGGGAACCCGGGCTGTAGCAGGCTAGGCAGGACTCCAGATGTCACCGCGTGACATTTCCCTGAAGGGATAGACATAGGAACAAAGTGAAACACATGCCGGCCAGTCAAGTGTCCTGAGCAGTAGTGCTGGGCTAGCAGGACTCCGGTGAACCGGGCTGTAGCGGACTACTATGGCTCGAGGAACACTAGACTACATTTCCCCCTAAGAAAGGCTGCCAAGGATAAACAACTAGATTGTCGGATCCCACTCATACCAAGCATTTCAATCATACACACAATATGCCCGATATGAGTACATACAACATGGCATCACAACAAAACTCTACAACTCAAGTACTTTCATTAAAGGCTCTAGAGAGCCATACATAACAAGTTCATACAGGTAGGGGTCACATGACCCGACACTCAAGTCATACAAGCATACAAGCACAAGCGGAAGTAAATAGTCTGAGTACAGACACTAGAAAGCAAGAAGGCTTCCGAAGCCTGTCTATCTACATAGGGCCCTCCATGGCTAGGATCACCACCTGGGTGGCTAGTCACTCGTCGACATCAAGGTCTACGTAGAACCCATCGGAGGGGGCGGTGTTGTTGCCTGAAAACAGTAATTAAGCAAACATGAGTACAAAGGTACTCAGCAAGTCTTACAACAGAACCTACTATACATGCTCATTCTCAAGAAGGTGGTGGGGTTGTTGCAGCAAGCCAGCTTTGACTCTTGGCTAGGCTATCCTACGAAACTCCACTAGTAAAATAGTTTTCGCACACAAGTCCACTACTCACCAACACAATACTCCACCAGGGATCCTCCCTCGTCATCCTACGAGAGGGCCATCCTCGGTACTCACACTTATCTTGAGTCTTTTAGTAGTAACCATTAACTTGTCTATGAACTGTATAGGCAACCAAGTAGTCCTTTACCGCGGACGCGGCTATTCGAATAGTTTATACCCTGCAGGGGTGTACTTCGTCACACATGTTTCCACCACTTAGCGTCTGCACACGACATGTGCTCGGCAGACTTCAAGCGAAAACCAACGTGGGTGTAGACCATGACCTGACTAACCGCACAAGTCTCTAGTCCAGGTTTATCGCCTATTCAGGTTCCATCCGCAAGGAAATCCGGCCGGGGTGTCCTCAACAGCCCCAAACGATGTGTACAGGGTCCCGAGACGCCAAACGAGCGCCCGGCATACCCGGCCATAGTGTATCTACCGCATCATAGCCCACCCCTAGGGTCATCGCTACACACGGCCGCCAACACATAACCTACAAACACCAGAAACTAGTTGCAACTCCTGGACAGAGGGCGAGAGGGGTCAGTAAGTCGAGCGGGGTCATATTTCAGGGCCCAATGTGTGGTACTAGCTGAATCTTAAATCACGCATACAGATGTCAGTTCTTATGGACGACCTCAATGAAACAACCCACCATGTACTCCTACATGGCCTCTCATCGATACCTTTACCAACACATGTTCAACACATCCCTCATATTACCAACATAATCATTTCACTCTAGCCCATCACCTAGATGAACCAGACCTGACACAACTCTAAGCATAGCAGGCATAGCAAGGTAGGAATCACATACATGGCTCAATCAACTGCTACACATGCTAGTGGATTTCATCTAGTTACTGTGGCAATGACAGGTCATGCAGAGGATAAGGGTTCAACTACCATAGCACACAACATTTTGAATCGCGTTGTCTTAATGCAGTAAACAAGAGCAGAAGCGAGAACATGGGTTTGTATCAGAATGATCAATGGGTTGCTTGCTTGTTGTAGTGGTAGTAGGGTACTGCCCTTCAGACGGATACTCGGGGTTATCCTCGGAGGTAGAACCTACCACGAAAGACACACCGAACATAATCAACACATGGCAATATGCAAGAATATGATGCATGCTATGACATGGCAAAATGAATGTGTCTTGGCATAATGCAAGCTAAACAGAAAGGTATGAACCCATTTGAATAAAAGATTCAAATGATAGCTCATTTAACTTAGCCTTATTAGTGCATTATCTTATATTGCTTAAACAGCAAGGTTATCTTGTTATGTCATGCATGAAACCATTATAGATGGATAGATTGAATTTTTCAGATCATTTTTCATATATAAATATTTGCATTTGGAGCTATGGTTGATTTTCTATGATTTTTAGAAGTTTTGGCTATTTTCTGGAATTTCCTATTAAAGAATAAATCCAGTAATTGAATTAATGCGTCAGCATGACATAGGTGTGACATGAGCAGGTCAACTGGGTCGGCCAGGTCAAACCTGACTGGTGGGCCTTGTCTGTCAATGACTCAGCTAATTAATAGAGTTAAATTAACACTAATTAGCTGTCAGTGGGGCCTGGGCCCACATGTCAGTGACTGAACTAATTAAAATTAGTTAAAACTAATCCTAAACTAATTAGCAGACCGGCCCCACCTGTCATAGACTCAGGGGGGTCAACCTGGGCCCACACAGGGTCAAACAGGGTCAACTCGCGGACGTCTAGCCGCTGGCGAGGCCAGACGCGGCGGAGCAGCGCGGGATTTGCACTCCGCGACCAAAAGGACGGCGGAGACTATCTACGTGATGCGGGGAGGAAGCCGCATCGAGTGGTGGCAGTGGGTGGAGCTGGGGTGGCCGGAGACGTCGCCGGCGACGAGTTTGGCGGCGGCCGGAGCTCGGGTGAGGTCGAGTTAGTCGCTAGGGGGCACGGGGAGGCGCATGGTTTCGTGCGTTGAGCTCCTGGAGGTGCGGTAGGACTAGTGGACAGGGTGGCGTGGCCATTGGGTGGCCGGAGCCTCGTCGGCGATGAGCTCCGCGGCGGTGCGTGCGGGTGAGCTACGTGCGGTCGCTACGGGGCTCGGGAGAGAGAACGGAGAGAGTGGGGAGGTGGCTGAGCTCACGGGGGTCTCGTCGAGGCAGTCGGAGAGGTCGGGGATGATCTGATGCAGCGGGGACGGCGAAGGGGATCTCTGGTGGCCGGAGTTGAGGACGAGCTCGGTGCAGCGTCTCCGGGGCGAGCGAGCGCTCGGGGCTCGGCCTACTCGATGTAGTCGACGACGGCGGAGCTTCCTGGCATGACGAGGCAACGAATGGACGGCGGTGGCTGCGGTGGAGCTTGTCGGCGGCGATGGCTGCGCTCGGCAGGGAGATGGGGAAAGAGCCAGAGAGGGGGAGAGGCCACGGGGAGAGTGGGAAGAAAGAGAGGGAGACGTGGGGGCCGGCGTGGCACTCGTAGATGCCTCCAGGGCGTCGGCGGAAGCAGGAGGTGGCCGGCGTGTGGCCGCAGGTGCGGGCCACGCTGTCAGGACCCCGATTCCAAGTCACATCAATCTAGCCGGTAACACCTCATATCACCTTGCGGCCTCACGCACCGTATTCCCACGGGTGTCGCCTTACCATGGCCCGGGACCGTTTGCGCCTTTTGGCTCACGTATATGATAGTGTCGCTAGCATCCATATGACAGAGAACCCAGGCCGACATGGCTAGTCGTGAACCCAAAGCGGCACTAACCTATGGGGACATGCATACATGAATCACATCGAGCGTGTCGGTCAGCAGCGTGTGAATCTGGGCTGTAGCACTGGGCTAACAGGACTCCGGGAACCCGGGCTGTAGCAGGCTAGGCAGGACTCCGGATGTCACCGCATGACATTTCCCCGAAGGGACAGACAAAGGAACGAAGTGAAACACATGCCGGCCAGTCAAGTGTCCTGAGCAGTAGTGCTGGGCTAGCAGGACTCCGGTGAACCGAGCTGTAGCGGACTACTATGGCTCATGGAAGCACTAGACTACATTTCCCCATAAGAGAGGCTGCCAAGGATAAACAACTAGATTGTCGGATCCCACACATACCAAGCATTTCAATCATACACACAATATGCTCGATATGTGTAAATACAACATGGCATCACAACATAACTCTACAACTCAAGTATTTATTCATTAGGCTCCGAGGAGTGAGATATTACAAACATGGGTCTCATGACCCAACAATCATCGCATACAAATCAAAGCACATGCGGAAGCTTAACATGTCTGAGTACAGACATCTACAAATGGAAAAGGCTGAGAAGCCTGACTATCTACCAGATCCTGCCGAGGGCACAAGATTGTAGCTGAGGTATCAAGCTAAACATCGAAGTCCACGCGAAACTACTAGCGAGACTGACGTCTCTCTGCAAAAACATAAAATAGGCAAACGTGAGTACAAATGTACCCAGCAAGACTTACATCAGAACTAGCTACATATGCATCAGTATCAATAAATGGGTGGTGGAGTTTGACTGCAGCAAGCCAGCTTTGACTCGGTGGCTATCCCAAACTATGACTGCAAGTAACTCTTTTGAGGTGGCGCACACGAGTCCACAAATTCCCCATATCAATACACCACTATGGATCCACTCCCGTCTCCCTACGAGAAGGCCATCCATAGCACTCACGCTTATCTTGCGAGTTTTAGAGTATCCACTTTCACTTGTCTATGAACTGTTATAGGCAACCCAGAAGTCCTTTACCGTGGACACGGCTATTCGAATAGATCATATTAACCCGGCAAGGGTGTACTTCTGCACACACGCTCTCGCCACTTACCACCATGTACACGCCGTGTATCTCGGCAACCTTCAAGCGGAAGCCTGGTGAGGGAGTCGGCCACGACCTGACTAACCACACAAATCTCAAGTACAGGTTTATCGCCTATTCGGGTTCCATCCGCGAGGAGATCCGTCCAGAGTTTCGCTCACAGCCCCAAACGATGTGTGCAGGGTTCCCGAGACACCAAACGGACGCCCGGTACACTGTGCCACATGCCTACCGCAACACAGCCCACCCCTCAGGTCAGCGCTGCGTACGGCCCCCAGCATACTGCAAACACCAGAAACTACTTGCAACTCCTGGACAGAGGACAAGGGCAGTTAATAAGTCGAGGGTCCATTGGTTTCGGGCCCAATGCATGGTAGTAACTGTTTCATGGATCACAAACACAGAACTCAGTTCCCGAGGACAGTTTCAATGAGACAACCCACCATGTACTCCTACATGGCCTCTCACCGCTACCTTTACCAAATCGTGTTCACACACTTAGCTCACACACAGTAGGACATGTTTACACACCTCCAACTCATCCCCGATGAATCAGCCCTGACTCAACTCTAAGCAGTAGCAGGCATGACAAATAAAAATGAATGAGTAGGCACATCAGGGCTCAAACAACTCCTACTCATGCTAGTGGGTTTCATCTATTTACTGTGGCAATGATAGGTCATGCAGAGGAAAAAGGGGTTCAGCTACCGCAGCATGTAACAGTTGAATCGTTGTTGTCCTAATGCAGTAAAAGAGAGCAGGAGCGAGAGAGTGGGATTGTATCGGAATGAACAAGGGGGTTTTGCTTGCCTGGCGAAGATAGTATAACTCTTCATCGGTGTCATCGATCTCATCGTCGGAATACGTCTATCGAGAGGGGACAATCACCGACAACAAGGAAGAAACACAATCAATGCAATGCAAAAATATGATGCATGCTCATGACATGTCAATATGAATGTGTTTTGACTAATGCATACTAGGACAGGTTGATTTGAACCCATTTGAATCAAAGATTCAAATGTAAGCTCATGTATATAATCATAATGGTGCATTATCTTGTTTCACTTGAATAGCATGGTTAAAGTGTTCTAAAATGCATGCAAATGGTACAGATGGATAAATTGGATTTTTCTGATCATTTTTCATATATAAAATATTTCATTTGGAGTTACGATTGATTTTATATGAATTTTAGAAGTTTATACTATTTTCTGGAATTTCCTGAATAAGAATAAATCCAGAAAATGCTTTACTGCGTCAGCATGACATAGGTGTGACGTCAGCAGGTCAACTGGGTCGGCCAGGTCAAACCTGACCTGTGGGACCCATACGTCAGTGTCTCGGGCTGGTTTGGGTGGATGACAAGTGGGACTGGTCAATGGCCATGTCAGCAAGGTTAACGTTGACGCATGGGGCCACTAGACTTAGATTAATTCTAACTTATTTCATTAGCTGGTTAATTAAAACGGTGGGGTCCGTGTGCAAGTGGCTGTGGGGTGGTTAGCTGGCAGTGATTAGCACTAATCATGCGGCCACGTCGGCACGGCCGGGGATTAGCCGCCGGCGACCTCGACAGACGGCGGAGGCACGCCGGAATCGCTACTCCGGCGACGGTTTGATGCACGGGAGGGATCTACGGGTTCCTGGCGTTGCGGCGCTTCTAGTGGTGGTGGCGGATGGTGCTTGAGTGGCTGGAGAGTGGCCGGCAACGAGCTTTAGCGGCGTCCAGAGCTCGGGCGAGCTCGGGTTTGGTGATGCGGGGCATGGAAGGAACCATGGGTGGTCGTATTAGAATCACTGGAGTGCGGTGAGTGCAGCCGTGAGCTCGGATGCGGGCTTGCGCGGCCGTAGCCACGGCTATGCCATGGCCGGCGGCGAGAGGCTTCGGTCATGGTTGGGGATCGGGGCTAGATCACGCGAGGGACGATGGGGCAAGGGGGAATCGGGTCAACGGCTCACCGCGGAGCTGCAGGGATGGTTAGCGGGCTCAGGGGCGCGCCGGAGTGGCCGAATCGACGGAGAAGGGCGCCGGAGCCGAAGCTTGAAGACGATGATGATGGCGGCTGCTCGGGGCCTCCGTTCTTCCTTCCTTCGGTGCAGAGGTGAAGCGAGATGTGGCGAAGGCTCTGGATAGCTCGGGGAGGCAAGGCGACGGTGATGGGCGCAACGGCTCACGGCGGCGTGCTCAGGTGCGTGAGGGGATGAGCGACGGAGAG